>NW_020230415.1:1228073-1233073 GCF_003227715.2 Harpegnathos saltator
TTCTATGATCTTGTGTACGATATATAAATGAGATATATACGCAGCTATACGGGGGAGAGAGAGAGAGAGAGAGAGAGAGAGAGAGAGAGAGAGAGAGAGAGAGAGAGAGAGAGAGAGAGAAGTGTGTGGAAAATCGGAGAGGTTCTTAAAAATCGGAGGCAACACTCGCGTACTTCTACGTACGATTCCACGCATCCACGAGTGATTTATCGCACATAGGCTAATTTTCAATGCGTGTGTGTGCGCGTGTACATGTGCGTACGTGCGTGTGTGCTTATCTCAGTCATGCGTGAGCCGTCAGGCTATTGACAAAATATCTATCAATCTTTCGCACGTAGCATGTTTTGCGTACGCTTGTACGCGCGCATGCGCACGTGTATGTATGTATGTATGTGCGTGTGTATGTATGTGTGTTGTGTGTGTATGTGTTTTGCCCACCTCTGGGTGACCTGACTAATCTGTCCCGCGCGTGAACGCGAGAGGACGACAGAGAGAGAAAGAGAGCGAGAGAGATCCCGTGATCTCTTCTTTTGATTTCTCCTGCGCCTTGCGCGCGAATTGACTCGATAATAAATTATTAATAATTACAACGTGCATTATTAACACGGCTAAGCGCGGCGTCCCTGGGGACTGACAGTAAACTTTTCGTTTGGGCGGCGTCGATTTCTGGGACCGGCAGTATCAAGGTTAAAAATAATTCGCTCGATGAATCGCTATCTCCCTCTCCTCTCAACATTTTCGGTATTATGGGCAATACATTTTTTTGAAAATAATGACTGTAAAAATTGCTTTATAAAACACAACGAACTAAAATTCTCTCTGCTCAGAGAATCTTTACACTTCCGTGGGCTTTTTCTAACTGATCGTCTTTTGGAGGTCGCTTTCTTATCGTTCTCCATCTGATTATCTTCTGTTTATACTTGTGTTGTATACTTGTGTATTGGCGGCGCCATTACCATAGCCCAAACGGAAAGTGAAGTAAAATCGTCACCGCGACATGTGTATCTTCTGTCTATACTATGTAACCCAACACTCGTCGAGTGGTCACCGCTCGCACCGGCACGCCGACTGAACGGAAAGCTCAGCAAAATCGGCTCCGCGCTTAACGTGTTAATAATTCGTCTGAGAGTCAATGAGAGCTAGAGCGGAGCCCAATGAAGAATCGGTTCAGCGAGTCACTCGCGCGCGGCCTTCTTCTCGCCTCGAGGAGGGCTCAGCGGCAGCCGAGTGATTTTCTTCGCTTGTGATTTCGCTCGGCTCTACAATGAACGTTCGCGTAAATCCAACATCGCGGAGACTGTAACATACAACTTCTCCGATAGATTGGCGTTACGCTTATTCGATATTTCCCCCGTGCTAGAAATGAGAAAATGAGACTAGTCTTTCCGAAACCACGGAAACGCTCGAGTAGTGAACACCGACGGCAGAACAATCGGGTGATCGATCCCGCTGCCGGTTACGCGCGCTTTTCGCGACGAGTCGAGTTCGAGGTTTCATCCTATTCTTACGTTACAAGACGCGACTCCTCTCTGCTGCCGAGATCGTTCTCTTCGTTTGTACGGCTGGACAAGTCACGGGACGAGTCCTTCTCGGGCGCTCTTCGTGCACCCGAGCACCCTTGTGTGCGGTTTCTAAAGAATATCTCCCGAGGACGAATTTCCGACGAGAGTTCCCGGGAGAAGGACGACTATACGGAGAAGCCAGAAATCAACTACCCCACAGAGAGGAAAAGAAAAGAAAGAAAAAAAGAGAAAAATTCGTACGATTAGTTGAACGTTTTCGCGAGATGTACTTGGAATCTTTAGAGAGGATAAAGAAGCGATATTTTCCCAAAGCATTTAAGATATAAATAAACTCTCGAAAAATTAAAAGTTAAATATTAAAAGTGGAGAAAAAAGAGCGAGCTATCGCGCAATTAGTTACGTTTTTTCACGAGATATTTTAAATCTTTAGGAAAAAAATAGAGAAACGATATTTTGTCAAAGTGTTTAAGATTTAAAGCCGACTCTTCTAGGGAGAGTCCGAACGCTCCAACGTCGACGAAATTCGAAATGGAGATAGAGAAATTACCCAGCGGGATCGACGTCGGCATGAGACGACGGTCTCGCGGACATAGCAAATGAAAGAGGAAAAAAAGAGAGAGGGGGAAGAAAACGATGTATCTTAAGCGCGCGAACCGTCGCGCGCGTTTCCCAGCCCAACCGGCTGAATCGCGACGGTTTCGCGGAGATCGTTCTCTTCTGTGACCGATAGACGTTTAATTCACGACAGCGAAGATATTTTCGCGCGTGTCACATACGTTACGTCGTAACGTATACACACACACACACACACACACACACACACACACACACACAGACACATTCCCGATGCATTCACGAGACACGTGCGCGATACACTCACACGGAAATACATGGCGTACACGTGTCGCAGTATACTTCTTGTTTCAGTGATATATGAAGACAACTCTGTAACGTAGCGAGCTCTTCGTTTTTTCAGACGTGTACATTTTCAGAGAGGGATGTTTGGAGTTTTTCGTAATTAACGCGTATTAGAACACAAGGCGAGAAAGGGAGAGACGACGTTAGGATGACGTAGAGGGATGAAAGGGTTCGAAAGAAGAGTGAGCGAGCGAACGAGACAGCGAGACAGCGAGAGAGAGGGGGAGAGAGAGAGAGAGAGAGAGAGAGGGTGAGAGGCGAATAGACGAGGATAGAGAGAGAAAAGAGAAGCGTGCGATGCCGATTTATTAATTATTCTTAGCAGCTAGCGTGTAGCGTCGATATCGATAGGAAATATTAAACGATAAATTAACTCGAGCGCGCCCGCGGCGAGTGGTGAGAGATAAAATAGCGCGGAAGAGGCGGAAGGGAAGTAAAGGGAGGAGAAAAAGAAAAAAGAGAAAACCAGCGCGGCGCGCGATCGTTGCTAGCCAATTTGCTCCTACCAGTCCTTTTTGTACTGTTCTTTTTTCTAAATAATATCTCTTTATATTGTAATGTGTATTCTATGCTTAGAGGACGAGACTTTTGTAATAATAAAACACGCGGCACTCGGCGCGCGCGTCCACCACGATACACGAGTTAAGTAGCGAATTTTTTACGACCGCCGAGACGAGAGATCCGACGGGTCGAAGTTGATGATCCTTAGCTCATGAGCGTAGGCGTTCCTTCGATGCTACAATCGCGACGAATAATAATAATAAAATAATAATAATAATAATAATAATAATAATAATAATAACGATGATGATGATTATTATGTAATAATAATAATAATATTTGTAAAGAAAAAAAATGTAAGAATGATATATAACGATCACACGCGCGCACTTCGCGGATGGGACGTTCGGACAGACGGGGGCAGTTTTTTCGTGGTCGAAGCGAAGATTCGCCGTCGGCCTCGCCGCTTATCGCAGAGTCACCGAACGCGACTCGTTGATCCCGCGTGTCGCGAGAGCGATACCGCGGTTCGCCCCCCGGCGGGGCAGAGGGGCTGGTCATCGGGGAATACCCGCGGATCGATTGTTCGCCGACGGACGACGCGCGGTGTTTACGGCTGTGAAGCGCTCCTCCTCGCGAAATTCGCTCCACGTGGAAGAGTTTGCGCCGCGATCTCGAGCGCCGCGCCTGCACACTTCGCGGGCCGTCACGCCGCGTATCTCTAGCGATGACGATCGGAGGAGAGGAATAGAGAGGAAGCGAGAATGGGAGGGAGGCAGAGAGAGAGAGAGAGAGAGAGAGAGGAGGGAGATGAGGAAGAGGAAGGAAGTGCGAAGGGGATGGAATATCTGTGGAGGGCACGAGGGGAACAAACGAAACAGCCTTTTTCGTGCATTAAATATTTTTTTATATACGACCGGTCGTGCGTTTGGCGCGATTTCTCTCGACACGCGACGGCCGTCGTTTCCGCGCCGCGTCGCGTCGCGAGGCGGAAGAAACGGGGGCGAGGAATTCTCGACGGTGGGCACGCGGAGAAGGACGCGCGATGCGGCCGCGCGAGGCGTGAAATCGTGAGAGACGAGGGAGAGAGAGAAAGAGAGAGAGAGAGAGAGAGAGAGGGAGAGAGAGAGAGAGAGAAAGAGAGAGAGAGAGAGAGAGAGAGAGAGAGAGAGAGAGAATAATGAAACACGCGATTAATATCTAGGACGATGATTTTTTACCTTTTTCTAAAACGCGTCAATCGACTTAAGGTGTTAGTAGCACATGTTGATGTTCGATATATTCGCAGATTTTCGCAAAGCGATGCGTGAGCGTGAAAGCTTGGCGAAACCAGAGATTTCGCGAGCGTGTGCAAGTGTTGTATGTATGCAAGCGAGTGCAAGTGTGTGTGTTGCGTGTGTGCTTGTATGTGTGTGGATATGTGGGTGGTCGTGTTGCGTGCCTGTGCGAAGAAGAAGACGAAAGAAAGGAAGGCAGGCAGGCAGGAAAATTGCGGAGTAAACGAGTGCGACGGAAGGGGGAGTGTGAATGCGCAGAGCGACTCTTCTTGATTGAAGCCGTGCACACGTAGCCGTGATACGCTAATGTCACACACACACACACACACACACACAAACACACACACACACATCTGTTAGTTCCGAGGTATTACACACGGCAGCCGTAGAGCGGGGATATCGTGTTCCGTTTTACTGTGCTGTATCTTCTAGTTGCTATCGCATGTGTGTCCGTGCATGCGTCGTCAATTCGACTGTCGAATCTTCCGGGTCTCATTTGCCGCGTGAGATGAACATTTCCCGATTCTTCGCGCGATTTTTTCTCCGTGTGTTCACACGCCCGCGTGAACCAGCCGCGATTACCAAACGCCATTAGACGACATATCGCGCGCATTAAAAACGCAACACGCCGTGCTCGCGTGTTTCCCGCGTGCGAAACCACGGCAATGGCGGCGCCGACCTTCTTCGGCGTTTAATACCGCCGCGAACGATCGTGTGTCTCTCGCGATGAAATCATCTTACAGCAGTACCCATCCTCGCGCATCGTCGACTGAACGTATTA
>NW_020230415.1:1238073-1245573 GCF_003227715.2 Harpegnathos saltator
CTGTCGGTTTGCCTGTCTGTCTGTCCGTGCTGTGTTTTAGCAGGGGAGAAGAATTCACTAAAAATCCTAAGGACGTAGCGTTATACTTTTATCTCTGGATACGATGCGACGACGACGACGACGATTACGATTACAACTATTACGACGACGACGACAACGACAACGACAATGACGAGGACGACGAGGACGATGATCATAAAATAATTTTTATGTTTTGTATTAAAAGGAGAAAACGACGAAACTTCTTCTCGACAAACCCGCTAAAGGTATATATATATATATATATATATATATATATATACATAAATATATATCGTAGGAAAGAAAGGAAGAGAGAGAGAAAATGAGAGAGAGAGAGAGAGAGAGAGAGAGAGAGAGAGAGAGAGGGAGAGAGAGAGAGAGAGAGAGAGAGAGAAGGAAAGAAAAAGAAAGAGATACCGACCGAAAAGGAAGAGAGAGAGAGAGAGAGAGAGAGAGAGAGAGAGAGAGAGAGAGAGAGAGAGAGAAGGAAAGAGAAAGGGAGTGTGCGAGGGTGCAAAAGTAGTGTCGAGGAAGTATAGTAAAACGACTAAATGATGTTCAAAACGACGATAAAACAAAAGGAAAAGGAAAAATGCGGCATAGAAACGAAAAGGACTTTTAATTCCGCGGTTCTCGTGCGCCGCGTAAGGTCGAATGTGTGAAAAAAAAAATCTACTTCGTATTTGACGACGTGTTTGTTATAATTATAAGAATCACCTTTTCTTTTTTTCTCGAAATGAAATGCTATGAAATAGATCAATTCTTTCATGGAACGTGCGAGTCATTTTGCTTTCGTCCGTTATCCTCTCGACGCGAGTGTCTTTAACGCATCAGGTATTGCACGTGCGATCATATAGTATCGTTCTACGATATCTGAAAAGTAGATCGTAGACGCGCGACGTGAACGTTCAAGTTACACACCGAAAGAATGCCGATTCAGTCGTAAAAAAAACGAGGAGATTCTCTCTCCCAAATAACCCATACAGCACAAAAATTGCTGCAACGTTGCTGCAATATTGCGACGTTGTTGCAACGTTACAGCAATGTTGCTGCAACTTTCTGTGCTGTATGGGCATTCTCAGAGCGATCTAACACAGCATTAATGCCTTGATGCGTTAACTCCGCGGAAATCCCTTGTCAACGAAACATCTCGGAGCAAGAGCGAGGTAAATCGCAGCTCGTGAGACATCTCGCTCGCTGCAGCTGACAGCTCGTCAAGCTTATCGCGATATCGCGATATTGCGAATGCTTCAAAGAGCTCGGTAACTCGTAAATCTGACGCAACGTACCGTTCTCCCACCGGGATTATGACACATCGGGAGCGCAGGAACTGTCTCTTACGCTTCTTACGCAAGGCTGCCCACGAATACGCAAATTTCTCTGCCAAATGAAACAATTCAACGAGACTTATCACGTATCAATTGCACGCGCGATGGAACACGACGTAGTATTTCAAACTGGAGCTGGAGATTCGAAATGACGAATAGTGGCGCCCTCTGCGGCGCCGAGTCGAGCAGTAGGAGATCTGCGGTACCGATCGTGAAAAGTGTCGCTGGACCCCTGGAGAAGGTAAGAGCTCTCCTGATGAAACGTCGGAGAATCCTCGCAGCGAACGTCCTACATTTAAACGCTGATGGACATTCGTTGACGCGGTACGGAGCATCGCCGTGGGAGGATGCCGGCGGTGCCATTCGATAAGGGAGCGAGACGCGCCGGACGGGCGGTGTTCCGCGAAGCGTGACAGGTTGACACGACGCGACGCGACGCGCACAGTGGCGAGCGGCCGCCGACGACGGATCGTGATGAGTCTGACAGCGGACACGATCAACGCTGCGTTCGTCGAGTAACGCGCCTTCGATCGACGCGGGATTGCTCGCGAGTATAAAAAAGAACGCGATAAGACGTCGCGAAAGGAGAACGATCGATTGACAGCTAGAGAGAGAGAGAGAGAGAGAGAGAGAGAAAGAGAGACAGAGAGTTAGGATGCAACCGAGAGGAGTTTTGTAATATAACGCACTTTGCCCAAGTATTCGCGTGCACTTCTTAGTATGGCAGAATGGTTGGACGCAAATTGCTGCCGTTGCTGATACTCTTCCTGGCAGGTAAGTACGTGATGAAAAGCGCGTCGTTAATTAACGTGACAACGAGTGAGTGAGTGAGTGGGAAAGAGTGCGGGGAGGAGAGAGAGAAAGAGAGAGAGAGAGAGAGAGAGAGAGAGGATGGATGGGTAAGATGTACGTATATATACATGAAATGTGTCCACCGATGAACAATGCGTGTTCTATATCCGTCAGCGATCATGCAATTTACTAGCGGCTATAGTACGTGCTTTCGGCGATCGTTAAAATTCAGGGTCGAGTTATGTAAAGAGCGATTACATCGTCGCTCTCTTGGTTGCATTTTTCCCCTTGCTACCGTCACCTGCGTCATCAGGAGGTGACTGCGTCGTCACGGGTCGCGCGATAATGAGTATTGTGTAGCGCGTCTAGCTGAAACTGGTTTTCCTTGGACTCACGATCATTCTCGATCGTCGTCGGTTGTCCCGCTACTTGGCGTGTTCAGCGATAATCGCTCCTAAGAGACGTAATAAATTTGTTTGTCGAATCGCCCACCTTCATCCTCCACGTCGGTGACACGCGATTCGCGAACTTAGCCGCTCGTTGATCACGCGGATTCACCAGCTCGTTTGCTCCGTGCGTGCTTATAGTCGCGCAAACGAGAACGTCAACGGCCTTGCGTGCTAACGTATTGTCTGTTTTGCAGGATGGCAGGAAGCAGTGGCCGTGGTACCGGTCCGGTACGTCGCCGTGGACGTGGGTAAAGGCCTGAAGCTAGCCTGCGCCGAGGAGAGTGCTCTTCTTGTGCATTCTGATGAGTCGGTAGGAGTGATGTGGATAAGAGAGGGGCGATTTGACGGACAGATCGAGCGGCTGAAAGTGGAGCCAAACGGCATGCTGGAGCTGTTGAACGTCAGTGCAGACGATGCCGGCAATTACTCGTGCACTTTGGATGACGATCACGACGCTGTGAAAACTAGGATCAACGTGGAAGTTAGGAGTACGTTGCAATTTATTGTGCAGAATGATTCGTCATCGTATGCGACAAGTAGTAGTTGTCTTATATTTATCTAGATGTTGTATCACTAGTTTTTTATCTATATGTTTATTATCTATGTATATTGCATTTGTCTGCAGCGCCTCCTCCAGCCTTGCACAATGTGTGGGTCAAGCCATCCACGATTTTGGCCAACATTCTCTGGGAAGTGGCTGGTACCGGCGGATATCCTATCATAGATTTCACTGCCGAATATCGTCTGAAACCAACTGCGGGCGAGGAACCGGAAGAGTGGAAGCCTATTGTTCCAACGCACATTCCTCCGAATTCCGTGAGTATCCGCGGTCTGTCAAAGTGCAAGCGGAAATCGGGGGTGGAGAACGCAACGTGGTATAACACGAGGCGTTGCACCATCTCTAATCAATAAAAACTGACCCGACCGAAGCTGATGATCGTTTAATCGTTTTAAAGAGGCAAATAGATGTGTATCACTTGGTGCCAAATACGACGTACTCATTCCGAGTATGGGCAACCAATCAGTTGGGAAGAGGCGAGATCGTGGAGGTGGACGGTCACACGCATCACAGCGTGGAGGAATTGGGTATTTGATGTTACGATTGCTAATAAATTCTAATTGCATCACGACTCTGTAAATATAGACTTCTGTCGCTGGGATCCGCAAAGCGAAAGCTCGCAGCTCTATCTATCTATCTATCTATCTATCTATCTATCTATCTATCTATCGGCGAGATATCGCGAAACTATGGTTCCGTAATTCACCGCCAGTACTGGCAACGCTGTAAAAGTCGTTCCAAAACTCACTAGCACATGTAACACACTGCGAAAGAGCAATGACGTCATAAATCTTGTCATCATTTCCCGCTTTGACTGATGTGGCTAAAGACCTGTAGATATATGATGGTTGTAAGCAACATGTCAAAGAATCAAACAGTAACTTTGATTGATGTCAAAACTAATATTTTCTATGAAATAATAACATCAGAAAAATATGCGGAGAAAGTATTAAGAGGTAAGAAATTAGGTGCAGCCATAACGCAAAGAGCAAATGATACTTGTTTTTCCACAGGAATTGTACATCCGCCTGATGATGAACCCTCTTCTCTTTAGCATTGGCTTTGCTAATTCCGCTATGAAATAAAATATATTTCGATGTAATCTAAAAATATAATATTCTTTTTAGGTATATATTGTAGGTATCGTACATACTATATATGCATACAAAAAATTAAAGAAAAATTATTGATGTACCGAAAATGATTTTTAAATTCAATATCCGTATATAGAGACATCTTCTACGTATCTTTTGGTTTGTTTTCTTTGCCTGCACTGCTGAACTAATACAATAAGTTAGAGTGAGACAACTATAATTCTTCTCACTCTAACTTATTGCACCAATTCAGTAGTACGGCTAAAAAGAACAGATCTTTTTACAAGTGGCACACTATTTGCTGTGTATTCTTTTAATATTGTCAGGATTTCTTCTATTTCTATTCTAGTATCGCTATCAGATTCGCTAGATTCACTTAAATCAACAATGATGCGTAGAACATGAGTAATCACTGCGCTTTAATCTGACGATATTATTCCATATATATATAATCGACATCATCGTCATGATGTGTGACGTCAACTATTGCAATACTCAAAACCCCGTTCCGTTTTCTCTGTTTTACAGTGCACTGACAGCACATTCGTGAAAACGGAACGCTTGTATCGGTGCACTGTGATGACGTCGCACGCACATTTGCAGTGCTGGCAGTGAATTACGGAACACAACCTATATCGTCGAATATTGCGTCTTATATTTTGAAAGAAGTAACCGATCAGTCGACGACATAGATCCGCAGCATTCTGTGTACAATGTATCTTTTGAGAGAAACCATAGGACACGTTTGTCACAAATGTTCCTTTTGTTGTACTGCATCGCGACTAACGATCTATCTTATGGGACGTAACTAATTTTCAGAACTCGCTCGACACCTTTTAGCTGGCGTAGAGAATTTCGATACGCGTGTCTGGGTGGCAGCCGTAGGTATTGTCATGGGCACACTTATGATTCTCGGTTTAGGTACTTGTTACCTGCTGTATCGCGAGTGGAAAATACCCTGTAAGCATCCTCTCTGGTAACCTTACGTAAGAGCTTCCGCTTCTACTCTGTCTCTTTACTGCTGCTACTACTACTACTTCTTTCCGCTGGTGACCGTATACTATTTATATATATATATATATATAATGTGTGTGTGTGTATATATATACACACACATTTTATATATATATATATATATATAACATATTCACGTGGTAATGTCTAACAAGCACGATATCCACAGAGAGAATCTCGCTCTCCTTTTTTATATATTAGAAACCTTCGCGACGCAAGTTAGTTAAGGAACACCTCACCAGACGCATCATAATTGAAACTTGCGCAGAAGGAACGTTATTAGCATCATTATTAGCATACGATTAGCATCCGGCTAGCTGAACTTATCTATGGCCCTGATCTCTAGCTTTCTCTTGCGACAGCCATGTTCTTTCAAATTTTAATAATATATCCTCCGACGAAATAGATATCTAATTATTTCTCTTTATCTCACACATACACTGATATTTTTCTGTACTCATCTGCACCTCTCGCAAACTTTAAATCCAGCATTCATAACGACGGGTTCAACTTAACATTCAACAGAGACGTTTGTCCGTTGTATCCTTAATTCATTTTTCTCATCGATTACAATACTCTTTTCAAACCTGCCGCACCGAACACTAACAACGTGCACTCAATGAATAACCCATTAACATTTCTTATCTTGTACAAAGTATGGCACTTATTGGAATGAATATACTCGGATAAAGTTTTCTCGTCGCAATCTTGTTTGTTTCGTTACTATCTCTTCCTCTCTCTCTCTCTCTCTCTCTCTCTCTCTCTCTCTCTCTCTCTCTCTCTCTCTCTCTCTCTCTCTCTCTCTCTCTCTCTCTCTCCCTCTCCTCTCTCTCCCCCCTCTCTCCCCCTCTCCCCCCTCCTCCCTCTCTCCCCCCTCCCCCTCCCTCCCTCCCTCCCCCTCCCTCCCCCCTCCACCCCTCCCTCCCTCCCCTCTCTCTCCCCTCTTTCTCCCCCCTCTCTCTCTCCTCTCTCTCTCTCTCTCTCTCTCTCTCTCTCTCTCTCTCTCTCTCTCTCTCTCTCTCTCTCTCTCTCTCTCTCTCTCTCTCTCTCTCCTCTCTCCTCTCCCTCCCTCCCTCCCTCTCCCTCTCTCTCCTCTCCTCTCCTCCTCTCCTCCTCCTCTCTCCTCTCCTCTCCTCTCCTCTCTCTCTCTCTCTCTCCCTCTCCCTCTCCCTCTCCCTCTCCCCCTCTCTCTCCCTCCCCCTCCCCCTCTCTCTCTCCTTCTCTCTCTCTCTCTCTCTCTTTCTTTCTCTCTTTCTATCTGTTTCTGAATACAATTCCTCTATCTTATTATTCGAATTAGATGTCACTTACATTGTACGAATTAATGAGCCTGCTGAATAATCTTAGTTAGCAACAAATAGTAAGTATCACGATAGTCATAGAGCATTATGGCCTAGATAAGTGATACGGTGAGACGTCTCTGGCGATATCGAGGTAGGTCAAGGGTAGCGCGCTTATTTGTCAGGCGAGCGAAAGTCCCGATTGGCATTTTTTGGCAATAGATTCGATCATTGGGGAGAGTGCTATTAACGAAACGGCGGTCAATCGTAAATAATCAGGAAAAAACCCCGATCAGTAACGAGACGATGCGGGATGATGAAATGCTCTTACACCTGACAAAGAGAACAACCGGTGAAGGGAGAGGGTAGAAGCCAATAAGGTCCGTGGCCTAGACCAATGAAGATTAATCTCCGTTCCGTAATTGCAGCGCAGCTGGAGGAGCAGGAGGTGATTGAGCTCGTGCCGAACATCATTCTGAATCCGGGATTTTTCGACGAGCGCACCGAGCACATACCGCAAGACGAGAACTTCAACAACCAGACGACTACACGCCTCAATAACAACAGCGTCGTGCAACCTAGACGGCTCTAGCGTACTTCTCGCTTATTTTAGAAGCGCCTTCGAAGTACCCGACCCGAACACGTCTCTCTCTCTCTCTCTCTCTCACTCTCTCTCTCTCTCTCTCTCTCGACGTCGTCTTGAAACAAGTAAGTAACCGAATTCACCGCTAAAGGCCTCGACATCGACGAGAGAAAGGGAAACACAAGTCGACGATAGAATAGAAACGCAAGACTACCCAACGATTGCGGCGAAAGAATACATACGTCTCGAGACGCATCTTCAGGAGCCGTCAGTTGCCTCGCAGTGTCCCGCCAGTTTCGAATTTTCCGCTCACGATCGGGGATCGAACTAGGAGGGAACTGGCCTTTATTCTAAAAGAAAAAAGATTCCTGTGGAATCTT